>NC_071108.1:25465000-25507500 GCF_024256425.1 Clarias gariepinus
AACTCCCATTAGTGATCAGCTTACAGCATGGCAAGCAATGCAAGATGAAAACCTGCTGCAAGTATAAACACAGGGTACGACCAAACAATGCTCTGGTCTTTTTCCGAGTATGGGAAAATATGGCATAATTCCTGTTTGTAGTAAATATCAACATATTGCATATGGGGTAGACAGAGATTAGGTGATTTTCCATTATGGACAATTTCTGTAAAGATTTCTGACTTGCAAAAATACAATTAAATACATCACTGGTATAATTTATATTTAGGTATAATAAAATGACTAATACATTTGGGTACATAAAATCTATTTGTGGTAATGCATGTTGATTGGTAGGTGGGACAAGGAGTTTAATGACATTTGAATGAAAGTATTAGCATGAAAATGATTAAAAACAAAACAGAATAAAAGAGACTAGGCAATCAAAACAGTCATTTATAGTCTCTTTCTACTTTTATGACACAGTGTGCCTTGGGAGGCATGATGTGAATTTGAATCCCTCAGAACAAAAACAATTAGACAATATATCACTGCTTCTCAGTCAGACAAAGAGCGATTTTAATCTGATGTGCGCAACATTCTACTACCCTCCACTAGACTCTGCAGGCAACACCATACACACGTCAACCAAACAAACACTAAACCAGACTGTATTTAAATACTGTCTCAAATATCTACATTGAGCTTAAACATGCACTTATTCATTTTAGTTTAATTATTTTTTTTAAAGGGGATTGGGATCATTAAAACAAATAAAAAACAAGATAAAAAAACATTCATTTAGTATAATCAGGCAATTCAATCTGGAAACACACTAGTGGGGGAGCATGATGCGAAAAAACCTACATCTGGTTCCGGAAGAGCATTTTATTAAAACATTTAATTCACATTACTCAAATAAAAACAGCTACAGAAGTGCAGATGCAATGTTTCTTGACGTGCATGAATATTATGATGTTTATGGGTATGAATACCATGCAGCCTCTTGCACTAAAGTAAACATCTCACAAAGCTAATGTTTTAGACCTACAACATATTCTGTTGCCAGTTCTGTAAAAAATAATAGAGGGTCACTCTGGTGATAAGCGATGGTGTTACTGTAGCTTAAAGACTTGATCTCCAAAATATACTGACTACCCTATAATAAGCCACTATAATGCTAGTGAATTACAGATCTAAAAAAAAAAAATGACTGCAACGAATAATGTTTCATATGCTGAAATAAATCAAAGAATATCCGTTTACTTTCGAAGAGGAGCAGAGTTAACAAACACGTGACAGTGCAATGGTCTCTGTGAGACGACTTGACACAAGACGGTGATGCAGCAAGGCCGACCATGCCAGAGAAACGAGTTTACCTTTAATACGATCTCAAAGGTAAATATACTAGTGAAGACATAATCGGCATAGCCTAGGACCTGTGGAGGCAAGAGTCATAACATTAACAATGCTTAGATAGTAGAAGACTTTAAGGCATGGAGAAGCATTTACCTTCAATAGGATCTCTACGGTAAAGATAGCTGTGAAGGCATAGTCAAAATAACCAAGAATCTGTAAAAGGGCAACATGACAGTTAAGCACAGACAACAACAAGGAGTGCTGGCGTAAGTCTAATTTACAGAACTTTCTCCTCACCCCAATGAAGTTCAACACCAAAGACTCTGGATATCTAACTGGAACTATAAAGCTAAAGTAGCAGGTAATAAAATATAGTGCCATGCATAAGCATTTCCATTTATCTTTTGTCACATTTTCAAGAGTAACAACCCATCTAAGCTTTCTTTCCAGCTTATTCAGAGTTACCCTTGGTCACTTGGGTCTAATGTCCGCCTTACCTAATGTTCAAAGATAAACAGATTATACTAATGCAAGGCACTGGAATATGCCTATGCACTGACCTCACAACCTACCATTAATAAAGATTATATACATAATTAGGTTGTTTAAAGTACAAAATATTATTGTAGACATAAGATTGAATAATTTTTTTTTAAATAGTTGGATTAGGTTTAGACTGGGTTTGTGAAATATATTTAACGGTTTAAGGGAGCC
Source organism: Clarias gariepinus (assembly GCF_024256425.1). NCBI lineage: Eukaryota > Metazoa > Chordata > Actinopteri > Siluriformes > Clariidae > Clarias > Clarias gariepinus. The sequence goes on from NC_071108.1 coordinate 25,467,053, forward strand.
GTGTGCAAAAAAAAAAAAAAGAGAACCCTTACCAGTGGTTTAACGTAAAATATATTTCAGTTTCCTGTAATAGTTCAGTTGGCCTAGAAGTGAATAAAGCTGTCTACCCACATCACCAAATATGATCCTGAACAGCTATGATTTTTAAATCATAGGAAACAAGAGTCAGAGCCCTCAATTTTTTGGACTATGCTCGAAATTGCTAAACGCACTTGGCAGCTATATAAAAAATAAATAAAAAAAAAACATCCTTGCATTACATTGCACTGACATTCGTAGTAAATCATATGGTGTCATAAGTAGTTTGTAGGTAAAACGTTCGTAGACAGTTCATGATGGGTCAGTATGAGTTTCGCCTGGTTCTTAACGAAGTCGTAGGTGATTACATTATAATCTTTATTACTATTTTGCACTATTTTGTCGTTAATGCATGGCTAAGTCATAGGTGAATAAGGAATGTGAGTCAGAAACCACCCTCTCCACCGCCAGAATAGTTCAAATTAATTTCTACAGTATGCTACTTTACAAAATCACTTATTTAAAAACAATATTGCATAACGTAAATAGTAATAATACTGTATACGTATAAGCCAGCTCCAGTACAAAACTATACAGAATCCTGATTAACTGAATTTAGGGTAAGTGGAAGATTTTGTAAAATTGATTTTACAATAAGCCATTCCCTTAAAGGACAGTTCATAATCCTCATTTAATTAATTGACTGATCTATGGATTTAGTCCTGTTTCAGTTTATTTCTTCACATAGGCAACTGTATGAAGAAAGTTAATAAGCCATGTGTTTTCAGATGAAGCTTTGATACGATTTTATGGTGTTAGAATAATCATGAATAGAAATAAAGTTCGAATAAAGTAAGTGAAAGTAACTAGAATAAACATAGATGTTATGATCTGTCTACTTGTTTTACTCTAGTAAAAGCTTTCTGAAGATACTTAAGGTAAGATCTTACGATGTTCCGTGCTGACGAGTTCCGAATGGGGTCCTCGGCTGCCAGCGAGAAGGAGCTGAGCATGATGAAGACAAGGGTTATGTTGGTGAAGATCTGGTGGTTGATCAGACGATAGCAGGCCACACGGAAACTATGGAAATGTTCAAATGAATCTCGGCTAATGCACAGTAACGTCCAAAAATACTGACATTCATCTTACAAATTATATATGCTTCATATATTTGAAATTGAGCTGGATGGGGATTGAGGCACAAAAGATTCCGAATATAAACTGTAAAATATTTACTGTAAGAATGCTGATCATTTTAAAGCCGTCGTTTTATAGCAAAAACAATCTTAAGCCTTCATGCATGTTTTTGCGTTAAACTCACGGATTTGTGTGGCTGAAGATGAAGAAAGCGCTGCCCTCCGGAATGGGCGTAACCTTCTCCTTGAGACTAAAATCCGACAGCCTCTGAGGCCGCCGTTCTGATGGAACATCTAGTTCATCATCCGCATCTGAATATGCATACATACACTAAATCAGGGTGTGTGTCTTAAAGTATATCAAACCATCTTTACAGTGTAGCCTGAATAAAAGTGCACCTGTGGAATTAGCTGCCTCTCGTTCCTCATCCCCTGTGTCCTCCTCTAATGCACCCTGTGAAAGGATTAACACATATTATGAATTTATAGACAGCCACATTATTTAAAAATTACAAACATATAAAATATCTTAAAAATTACTACCTTAGTTTCTTCATCTTCACCTTCTTTATCTTCCTCTTTCCTGTCCACGCTACCTCTTCTTTTAAAAGACACATCAGATTATTACAAAAATCATACAGAGAATACACAGTATATGAGTACCATCTACAAGAATTTCAACACAATATTTTCCAATAATGGCTGTAGAATTTCTTTTATTTTAATACATTTTAATATATAATTTTTGATATAATCTCCTTGCTTTTTAATACAATTTGTCCATCTGTCAACAAGCATCTGTATTCCCTCATTCCCTGAATGCATCGCTGTCTTCATTTCTTCATCAGAAGTGAATCTTTGTCCTGGTAAGGCTGCTCTCAGGGGACCAATCAGGTGAAAGTGAGATGGAATAAGATTAGGACTATAGGGAGGATGCTTTAACACCTCAAGACAAAGTATTTACAGAGTGTCGACAGTGTGGGCAGAAGTGTGCAGATGTGTGCAGATGTGCATTGTCGTGTAAGATCACAGCGTCCTTAGATAGCAGTAAAGTTTAGGCTCCTGTTTTTTAATAAGCCTCTCACTGTAACTGATGACTTTAAATGGACAGCATTGATAAGACAATGTGGCCAAGAAAAGTTTTAATATAACCGGAGTGCAGATCATTTTAAACTCACCCTCATAGATTAAGGTTTAGGGTTTGAATCAGTATTATATACTGTAGTTACATACAGAGAAATGTCAACATTTAGCATCTTTAAACTTTATTGTCACAAAACTGACATGATATTTATATTAACATGAAAATTCTCAAAGGACTTAATACTTTTCAGTGTTATGCTGAAAGACAGTCATAAACATTGATATTCGATATTAAAATGACTTTTAGTTTTGATGTGGAGTTTTATTATATTATTCTATTTGTATTCAATTGGATAATACTCACTGAAAAAACATTTAAACCCGAAATTTACTTTGACAAGCCAATTACCTGGCTCTCCTCTTCCTCTTGTTCTCCTCCTCTTGCTCTTTCTGTGCTGAGTTCAGGCTCTCTGCATCAGCCAGGTTGTCCACAGCAATGGCTAAGAATACATTCAGCAGGATGTCTTATCCGAATAGTCAAGAATCATAAGTGCAAGATACTAAGCCAAATCCCAAATCAGCTTTGATAAGACGTTGATAAACAGATTCTGATTTCTATGTCTAAGATATGATAATTATCCTAAACACGTCACATGAAAACTTACTTAGTTTATTCCAATGAATATAAAACATGCTGTATACAGAAAATAAACTGTAGATTCAACAAGAACTGTGTATTTGGTGTTAAAAGTCATAGACATTTAAATAAAAGTATGACACCTACGCGTATAACATAAGAAAAAAACGGTTTATATTGGTTATTCGAAAGCACTGTTTAAAGGGCACCTATTATGTAAAATTCACTTTACAGTAAGCGTTCCCTGTTTGTTGTTCCATTGTTGTTTAATTTTTCCCACTACTACGACTTTAGAATAAGAAGCCCCCCCTCCACCAGCTTGTTGCTCAGCCCTGCTGTTCTCTGGTGAGGTGAAGTTATAAGTTAAGTAAGGCCTTTATTCATCACATATACTGTACATTACTGCACAGTGAAATTCTTTATTCTTAACATATCCCAGTTTTTTTGTTAGTAGGGTCAGCCATTATACAACGCCTTGGAACAGACAGGTTTAAGGGCCCTGCACAGGGGCCCGACAGCAGAAACGTGGCACACTAAGCCAAAAATATTAATCAGTTACATAAACACTGAAATTTTACATTTGGAGAAATAGGAACATAAAAAGAATTTGAGGTATAACCAATGCATTGTATGAGGGACATATCAGCTCGAGTATTAACAAACACCCCTTGGGTGGTAAAGACCACCCTTTCCCTTGGCTTGCTCATCAGTCCCAGAATGATCATATCGCAACACTGACCATAGTTAAAGGCGCTAGATAAATCAAACTAAACTTGCTCGCCTGAATGCTTTAAAAATCATGTGTAATTGGTAAGTTTTCCAACACATAGCTCTGTAGTTTCTCTGTAACAAAACATGATGTTCTTTACTGTATCTTTTTTTTTTTTAAAGGATTAAGTGAACAACTGGTTATAGCTGCTATAATCTATTTTTCTCCACATATATGTACATGAACGAAAAATATTTTTTATTTTTTAATTAATAGTTTTATAATTGTTGTGAAACTGTGTGATAAGATGAATAAAACACTTCAGAACCATATTGTTAGTGAAAACTAACCGACATTGCACATTCCGGCTAAAAGACGGAATTCTTCCTCATGTTTTAACATTATCCGAAGGATACAGTTTCCGCAGATGAAAAGAATGATGAAGTAGATGCACACCATCATGCCTGAAGAGGAAGGGCCTCCATATGCCATGATCCCATCATACATCACTGTGTTCCAGTCCTCGCCAGTCAGGATCTGAGAACACACACACAGATTTGAGTTAGTACCCTGGTGAGGATCTTCCACTGACGTAACGATTTACCTCAGCAAACAAAAGGAAATATTTTCCTTTCGTTTTTCTCTTTTGTTTTTTTTGCCACAAGGGTACAACTGTCAGACATTCCACTGCCAGTCCTAATCCCTCTGCCCAGCCTGTCTGTCTGAAACCGTATTCATCATCATTCAGTTTGTTACATGACTATAATAATTTGCCATGTTTGTCTTAGGCTTTCCAAAACCTTGCTTTAACTACAGGAGCTACATGACTCACATCAAAAAAATACCCAAAGACCAGATAGAAAGCAAAAAGCAAGTAAAAAGTTAAAAAGTTCACAACATCGCTGTTATAGAAACTGAATCTTAGATTAAAACGGTTGTTTTTTGAGGAATGTATTGTAGTAATATATGAACGGAAAGAAATTATTCAAATTCAAAGTCCCATCAGGCGCTGGAATCATGACGCTTTTAGTATAGAACATGGCCACACACAATCACACACACACACACACACACACACACACACACACATATACACACACAATCTAATACGCACCTGAAAGACAGTGAGCAAAGCCTGAGGGAAGTTGTCGAATGTGCTCCTTTTGGTGACTGTTTCATCAAAGTTGAATTTGCCACCAAAGAGCTGCATGCCCAGCAAGCTGAAGATGATGATGAAGAGGAAGAGCAGCAGTAACAAGGATGCAATGGACTTCATGGAGTTCAGCAGAGAGGCAACCAAGTTACTCAGAGACGCCCAGTGACTGAAGAAGAACAAGGGTACATTGGAATTTTATAAGATAGATTAAAAAATGCAACAGAATAAACATTAAAAGTATGTTAATCAAGATAGAATATTAAGGAACACATAGTTTTTACAGTTGATTGAGTTGATGTACAAATTATTGATATTTGAATTTGGTATATTTTGTGAGAAAATACTTCAGTTTAATCAAAACGTTGGAAATTGATGGGCCTCCACCACTCCAGCTGCAGACCCTTATATATAAGCTTAATAAATAAATAAATAAATATTCTTATTATTATTACTACTACAACTAATGATAATGATATTAATAATGTATTTTTTTATAATAATAATAATAATAATAATAATAATAAATGGATAATAAAACTAAAGGAACTGAATATTTTTATTGTATTAAAAAAATGCAATCTTTTTCAATTAAATTATTTTACATAGATTTTTTATTAAGATTCTTTTTATATTTATCTAAATAATTAAAATACTAATATTTCTATTGATTTCAATTTTAACTGCATTGACATTAATTTTAAATTACATATTAATTACATTTAAAATTGTATCCTGAAAACAAATTACATTTAAAATATGTTCAAAACATTCAAAACAAAAAAAATATGTGTAATTTACAGAGGCTGTAGTAAGAGGTCCTGATGAAGCTCTGCTCGGCACTCACCGGGTGACTTTAAAGATGCGCAGCAGTCGGACGCAACGGAACACGGAGATGCCGAGAGGCGGCATGATCTCCAGCTCGACGAGGATGGTCTCCACAATGCCGCCGCACACCACGAAACAGTCGAAGCGGTTAAACAGAGACACGAAATATGCCTGCAGGCCCAGGCTGTACATCTTAATCAGCATCTCACAGGTGAACATGGCCAACAGCACCTTGTTGGCTACATCTGCACAAACAATTAACTGGATTAGATGACTTCTAGTTCATATTTTATTTGTTTAAAATGAAAGTAGTTGTTATGGAACCTTAAAGAGAAAATCCTCTTGAAAGCCCTCTTTATAAAAAAATATGTTCTTCACATCGTCAAGCATAATCACCAAGATCGATTTATAATTGCTGCAACAACTCAGCACCTGCATCTGTATCTTTTAGCTGTTCACTGTCTCCACTACTTCAAAGGATTTCTAACTAAAAAATAGGAACTAATAAAATAAGCTGTAACTCTTTTTTTATGTTAACAGCAAAGCCAAACTATTCTTAAAGTACAATTGAAAAATGCATCGTTTGTTTACGTAACAACCTCAGCAGCAGCCTCATTTCCCCTCTCGTCTGTTCCAACCACTCAGCATTCAGCATCACCAGTGTACTAATCACCGGCCTGATCATCTGTCATCATCTGCACCTGTTTCTCACTGGATTGTGCCTTAAGTTAGCTGTTTTTTTTTTCGTGCTGGATTCAGAGGTCACTGTGTGGCTTAACAAACAGGTCAGGTACAGAGACTGCAAATGAGGGCCAAAAAACAAGAGCTAAAAAAGTCCTTCAGGAAGCCTGAAAAACTATTCTTTAAGATTACACATAAAAATATAAGAAAGTCTGACTCTTTGACAACACAATATAAAGTAATAGGGTGGATCAAAACGTTTGCACAGTACTGTATAATCACTGTAAATTTAATTGGCAATATCATTTTTGATACATAATATCTCAAGATAGACATATTTGATGGGTTTATTGGTGGACGTTTAAAAAATATACATTATTTTGTTCATTTCATACTTTCCCATTACATACTGTAAGAATGGCTTTTCGAAGTATTAGCCCAAAGGAAAATCAATCGAATAAGGTACTGTATAGTTCATACAGGACAACGGATTTTGTTGCTGGTGTGCATTTGTATACCTTGTACTTTAGTGAGCCAGACAGGCTGGTCGTAGTGTTCAGACGATATGGTGAGAGTGTTAAGGAACACCAGGACAATGACCAGCCAGTAGAACGTGGTGGACTTCACCGCTGCTCTGCACTTTCTACGACAGAATCTGTTCCAGCGTCGCCAGCTACGGCTAGAGAAGGACATGGGCGTCAGAAAAACACTTTCTGTTTTTTACACTATGTATAAAAGCCATGCCACATTTCACAACAGGTACAGAATGAGTGTGGACTGAGGCTGTATGTTTGTGTGTGTATGGGCACAGTTATGGTGAATGATGGTGATCTCAAGCCGAAAAAATTGATTATACAGTATGTCATATACTGTACTGTAGCTTTAAAGAACATGAGGAGTGAACCTACACAAACACTGGCATGCAGAAAAATGCGAATGCAAGATGAGACATGCAAGGCTGAGGTTGAACACAGCATACAAAACACTTACTTGTTTACTGACCTGAACTTTGACTTAGTAATTTTTTGACTGAAAGAGTGACATAATAATGCAGTTATTATAAAACACTTTAAAATGCACAGTTATTAAAGGACACTAGCTCACACCGCAAACCGAACATTTATAATTTGCTCAGATCCTTATTTTAATAAAGGCAATAACATTAGGAAAATGAAGCCCATATTCAAGTGTAACAAAAAAAATTCCTAATAAAATCTGACTGTAAGGCATCTTAATGCTCTAATAATATGCTATAGCTAACGCTTTTTTCTCGTGTTCAAATGTAAGCATCAGTATTCATACATTATAACGGCATGTGATGTGTGTCTTTGTCATTTCTTAATATTTTAGAACAAAACTTTGGTAAAGGCATGCCTACCTCCTCAAGAGAGTTTTAACTTGGCTATATGTTGTGATGGGGGTTTATTTCTTTCGTTTTGTTTTGTTTTTCAGTCTAACGCGTAGATACGCTTTGCCCCTCATGCTGTGGGTTTGAGTGAACAGCTATCAAATGCAAATGTAACACTCATTTGTTCCATTATTAATGTCTGTTACTTTTCCAACTGAAATAAAATTACAAGGCGTTATAACTGACATTACAAGGTATTTATCACCCACTGTGAGGCTTTCCCAAACCGCATTTCTGATTAACAAAACAAGGCAATAAAAGAGGTTAGGACCCGATTAATTACAACAATATCCTTACAGGGATAATTTTTTTTTTCCTTATCTGTCCTAAATCAAAATTAAGGTGCATATAAGTACATTACAACTGGTTTAAGTCGTTATAAATTTTCTCGCTCTGCACACCGATTGTTAAGTTTGGCAGCTATAACACAGGTACTGTACTTGTACCCAGAACTCTGTTCCATGCAACAATGCATTTCAAGGTTCAGCTGAAACTCATATGAGTATCATATAAGTATTATATATATATATATATATATATATAAGTATTTAATATTTAGTACAACTTTAACTCTTTTCTTTCCCCAAAAACTAAATGTATGTTCCATTTTGCCATGCGTCTGTGTATGGCACAGTATAAGTTAAATTTGTTCAATTTGCTTGTTCTATAATCAGTCATGCTGTTATTAATTATAAGCATTATGCTCTGCACAGTATAATGTAACAATTTGACAAATTTGATTATAATGTTTAGAAATAATCAACTATTTATAGCTCTGTATTGGAATCTTACAAAGCACTTTGAGAGTTTATAAAAGTGCTTACAAGAAATAATTACAAAGATTAATAGACAGAAGTTAAATAATTATTGAACACAGGCTTCATAAAAAAAAGTAAAAAATAAATGAAATATAATAATAATAATAATAATAATAATAATAATAATAATAAATGTTATCACAAACTTCAGTTAGACAACTGATATGATTAGTATTGTGTATTTATTATCTTTCTATCAATACTGCCTTTTAGGAGCAGTGTGTTAATATTATTAAAATAGTCTCACATTACAAAATACAATACCTACGTAGTTATAGTAGTACACTCAATTTTTATTTTTAAAGTGAAACAGGTAGAAAGTATGTACGTTTTATATAAGTGTTTTTAAAAAAAGAGGCAAAGAAAGACACAATGAAGTGGCCATGAGGCCGTGGTCTAAACCGTGTTGAAAAGGTGATTGATTCTCACCAGACTGGTCCACAACAGCAGATCTTGTCGTCCTCTCCATTTGGACTGTCAGTGTTAACAGACTCAGTCTCACTGGTTGGCATACTCGCTGTAGAAAAGACACACACATGCACACACAAAATCACTACAATATGGGTATTGCAAAAAAAAAAAAAAAAAAGAACATAGAACAAGCATTTCCATCCAAATGAGTTATAGTAATAAATACTCATACAAACAGTGATTACACCCTATATAATGTGGGCCCTATAATAAAGCTAAGATAAATAGCCTAGCCGTATTTTGCCAAAACTAAAAGGAAAATGTAGCCAGTACTGGAATTACGACCAAACAGCAATCTGCCAGAGAGTAGCATATGGTCTAGATGGCACAAACTATCCGTTCCGACCATGCTGAGTAATAACACTTAAAATTTCCATGTTTTTTTTTTTTTTCCATTTCCATGTTTTTTTTTCTTCTTTTTTTTTTTCTTTTTTTTTTTTGAACCCACCTCTGTTTCTCTGTGTCACATGCACACACAAACAAACTCAGTTGGCAGGATTTACCCTGAGTCTCTGTGGACTGACTGAACCAGCCCGACTTCCCTGCCTTCTTCTCCTGGGTGAGATCGGCCATCGTCACCCCTTTTCAGTTTACACGCAGTTCATGCATGCAGGCAGTGGGGGGAGACACAGAGACAGAAGAGCGGAAAGAAATGCCGCTATCAGCATCTACTGGTTAAACACACCAAGCACTTTAACAGCAGAAAGAGAAATGCATAGGAGGAGGAACTTTTCAGGAAAAGAGCTCTAAATAAAGCAACACTGGGTATTTATACAGGGTGAGGCTAATGAGAAAGAAGAAAGGAAAGTGATAGACAACAGGCCTCTTTAAATAGCAGCAACTACATTTTAATACTAGCATGCTCTTGAGCCAAATGATAACATTGATTACTGTAAAGCATAAACTATAGCATAGGGACAGAGCAAAGGTTGTGCATTTGCAATCACATGGCCAATAGCTGCAACTCTCCGACAATGCAAACATGCACGCATACACACTCACACACACACACATGTAAGTCTTAACGTGTGGAAAGTATTTTTTCCACTGATAAATGTGCAACCCAAGTCAGGAACACTGATAGATTAGATGTCTGATATGAATACCTGTAACAGTGACAGTCGAACTGATTTACCGGTTGATTTATAATAACCAGTTTCTGTTATCAGTGACATTTTCAGTCTAACAATTATTTCTTAACCATGTAGTATTTGTTATTTATGTCAGGTATAATCGGTAAAACTGTGGATTATAGAAGGACTGTTTATTTAACTTGATTTTTACATGTTTTAAACTGATAAAAACTACTTAAAGTATCTAATAAACATTGTAATGCTTGAAATGTTTTTCATTCCTTTCGTACACAGAAATAATCTCTTCCTGCCGATTCTCTGATTGACACTCCAGTCCAGCAGGTGGTGGTAATGCATCGACTGCCCATAAACTGAACCAGATAAGCAAAAATGTCACAAAACGGGTGTATTTTGCAACTTTGTCCATAAGATAGAAGCAGTTTGTGTTTTCGGCAAAGGATGTGTCATATTTTTAAGGAATTCATCAGCCTAATGACCTATGTTTTGTCTATATTTCAGCAGCTGCACATAATTTACATACACCTAGGCTAAGGACAATTACACTTGACACTTTTCATGTTACTATGCATTTTATGTCTTAAGACCTTTATGACAGTATCTACTTTACTTCCATATGAGGTTATTTCCTAAAAATACTTCAAGTCTGCTTTGGAAAGAGGTTCGAGTGCCACCACTGCCAGGTTGCACTGCTGGGCAAGACCCCTAACAATACACCCGATACTGCATGCAGTTCCCGTCCCAAGTCCAGTTAGAACATTTTGTACATCTGGGTAAAAAATTGGTCCAGATCTTGAGAAACCAGTGGTCCCATGTGGTGACAAGAAAAAAGCCCAAGAAAAAAAAAAACTGTCGTATTTATTGCAGCTATTATTTTCTATACCTGGTGGTGGGAGGTATAGTGGAAGTGGGGGCTCGCTTTTAATAGCTAAAGCTTGAATCAAATGCCAGGATTAGCCTTTCGCAAGCATTTCACAATTTTTTTGCTGGTATTTTTGCCTATTCCTCCTGGCAGAACTGGTTTAGCTCTGATCAAGTTTGTTGGTCTCCTCGCTCAGACATGCTTTTTCAGTTCAGTCCACGGATTCAAGTCAGGGCTTCGTGATGACCTCTTCAATAACGCCTGTTTACAATTTTAGAAATATGATTTGATAAGTGTCTTCCTGAAAGGCTCAGTTGTTTAAGGGTTTAACTTTCTGACTGATGTTTTTGGATGGTAGTTCAGCATTTCTTGTTAAACTTCCTTCCTCATGATGGCATGTGTGTTCTGAAGTGCATCAGACACTTTTTCTGCAAAACATTCCCTACAACATCCACTATGGCCAAAGAGGCATTTTGTTTTATCTGACTACTAGTTATTATATTTCAAAACTAGAAATCTCAAAGTAGGACTCTGTTATTAGAGGAAGTATACACAGTACATCGATATGTGTTGTTGTCCTGAGACTCAGGTGAAACTTTTGGACCAACATTCCTTCATTTATCAACTTTGTGAGTTACTTTTTTTAAGTTTCTTTGTTTTTCCAGGCTGTTTCTTTGTTTTCTTGCGAGGTTTCCTCTGGGTACTCTAGTTTCCTCCCACCGTCTAAGGACATGCAGTGTAGTCTGATTGGCATTTCCAAATTTTCTGACTGGTTGTGTGAGTGTGTCAGCTTGTGCCCAGCAATATTTGGCACCGTGCTCCTTGAGTTCCTTGAGAGTTCCAGTTCCAGTCTAGATAATGGATGGATGAATGGATGGATGGATAGACGGAATTTAATTGTTGTATATTAATACATTTTTTAGGCTTTAGCACAGTTCCTTTCATTTTCCAATGGTATCAAGGCAGAAAGTACTTTCTAAACACTAAAAGTTGACAACCACAAGTGCACTTCTATTGACTCCTAATTGTAATAGCTTATAAATTAGATTTTTTTTCATAAATTTTTTGAATCGACTGTTTCAAGAGACAGAAATGTTTCTGCATATAAACTTTTGTTAAGTGAAGCTTTTATTTGTCACATATACATTACAGCACAGGGAAACTCCTTCTTCGCATATCCCAGCGTAACTGGGGTCAGAGCGCTGGGTCAGCCATGATACAGCGCCCTCTAGAGCAGATATGGTTAAGAGCCTTGCTCAAGGGCCCAACAGTGGGAACCGGCTGGAGTTGGGGCTCGACTGCCCCATTTTTGACCATTGGAATTCTGATATATATTAATGTAATCTGTAATCTCTTTAAAACATACTGTGATGTAAAAAAGTAAATTCCCTAATAAAATGTGTGGCGTTTTGAAAAGATGAGAATTGAATATGTTTAGCGTAGGTGTAGGTATAAACATGAAATAAATATGATAAGTATTAGAAGAGGGAGGTAGAAGGATCCGAAAACAGTGACAGTGCACTTGTGGGTTTTTGCCCACGGCGTCACACTCTGCTTACATAAATAGGACTGGGATTATTTTCTCACAACCTGTCACTCCAATTCTCTCCTCCATAAGACATACTGCTTGGCTGGAATAAATTTTTCCTCCATATGTCCTAATAGTAGTCCGTAATAAAGTGAGCAGTAACATTAAAACAGAAATAGATTTGCGCGGGACCACAATAAAATTCCCTTTAAGGTTCTGAGTGAATAATTAGCAGCACAACTGGAAGGATGGAACATGAACTGAATAGACTTGGTGGAGGTAAATGACAGGGTAGATGGTAATCCACGGGAAAGAAAGAGGATTAAAATCTACTGGTAAAGAGAGAGAGAAAGAAAGTGAGACACAGAGAGAAAGAGAGAGAAAGAGAGAGAGATAATGCTTTGACATTGCTACTGGAGGATTATGATTGGTGGTTGAGATCTACCTTTGGTATTACGCACATTAACATGATGTGAAACAGTAAACACGAGTGACCAACATGTTTCTTTCAGGAATGATGATCAGGTCAACCTAAACCTAGGTTGATCACTTTATATCTTATAAAGAAATTCTAGAATATTATATAGTGTTTATTTTTCTTTTCAGGTTGATCATGGCATCTTGTAATTAATTCTGGCTTTATATTTGTCAACAAATTTAATTTCACATCACAACAGACGAGTTGCCCAGGTTCTATTATAAAAGTTAAGACATGGTCTTAAGCTGGATACGAAGACCTTCCGCTTTAAAGCCTCATGTGTACACAAGGACCAAAATAATTTGGGAAAGATAAAATAATTCTGGCAAATTGTGTCAGAGGTTGTGGGAAAGTTAGTACTGTATGTACTACAGATTGTGTGAGTGTACAGTATGTGTGTGTGCGTGTAGTTGGACTCACGGTTGCGTTTTCCCTCTTGGTCTCCATCCTCTTCGTTCTCCGGGTCAATGTCCTCGGCCTGAGTGATCCAGTCCAGGTATCCTTTCAGATCCTCCTCCAGCTGCTGCTTCTCTCGCAGCTTCTGGAAATCTCCACGTGCCTTAGCTTTCTCACGCTCCTTAGAGAACTCTCTGAGTTTTTACACACACACACACACACACACACAACTATTACTGAATATACTGTACTTATTACTGGTTTCATTTATAAACTGGAACATTTTGAATATGAACCATTTAAACCTATTTGCCAGTTTATGTTCCACAATCCATTCATGTAATTATTCAATCAGCAAATCAGGTGCCATCAGGTGCTTAAAGCATACGATTATGCAGATCCAAATAGAGAGCTGTGGTTTTCATGCAAGTGGCAGTTCTGCAGGTGGAGACCTCGGATTGATGAGAAAATGCAGAGGAGGACAGCCAGATGGGTTTAGGCTGACAAGAAGAAGTCTAATGTAGCAGAAATAACCACTCTTTACAACCGTGGTGAGCAGAAAAAGATCTCAGAAAGAATATTATGGAAACCTCTTTAGATGGATGGCTTACAGGAACAATGCACCACATCTGGATCCACTACTGTCAGGCAAGAACAGTTACCTGTTATTAGCCCAGTATTCAACTGAAATACTCTAACCATTTTATGTAGAGTGGTCAATGAAATCTCATGAAGCTCTCAACCTGCAGCTGCCTGATGCGTGGCTACCACATGATTGCTTGACTGTATAAATGCATGAATGAGTATATATATCTATTACACACATATAAACAAACGTTTATGGTATATACATCTGAAGGCTTCAGATTACTTAATGGACTCTCACCCACTAAGAACACCCAACACAAGATTGAGGACGAAGAAGGAACCAAAGATGACCAGACTGACGAAGTAGACCCATGGCAGCTCATGACCCATGGCATCATTCATCTGTCATGCAGAAAAACATACACACACACACACAAATACCATTTAAATTGAGTGTTAAAGTGAAAAAGAAACAGAACCTCTCAGTCGAACAGATTGTCAAACAAAACAAATGTGCAGACTTCAGTCTAATCTCTTTATTTTATTTCTACATAACCTTGCTGAGGCTACTAAAGCCATATTGAAGTAACCCTTCTTTCTTTTTTGCTCCAAAGTTCAATCTTTATAATTCCTGTAGCAAATCCACTTGTTCTCCTAAGAGTGCCATTTAGTGCTAGTTATAAACTACAATATTAGAGCAGAACTGACCTCTCGATTTAATCTAGGATGAATACAAAGACCAAAAATTTGAGTCTTCCAAGGAAGAAATATGTTGCCCACCCATGGAACGTGTGACTTCTAAATATGAAGTAGCTTGTGGCATTATTTGGTATCACATTACAAAAAACGTCTGACTCTTACAGTATAGTATATAGTATAAGAAACCTTAACAGCTAGTGCACATCTAAACTTTATGGAAATGATACCGTACATGTTTGTATAAAATCCCATGATTGGTTTAGGTGGAGATGCAGTAACCATATTTGACAATTTTTTATTTATTTTTTTGCCAAAAACATAACTGTTAGATGTTGCTTATGCATATTAGAGAATTTACATTTTCATGCACAACTTTCTGTAACTGTAGGTTAGAACTTGCGGGCTATGGAGGAAAAAAGAAGCAGAGGAGAAAGGTGAGAGAAAGAGCTCATTGCCAGTTAAAACTTTTCTCCTTTCCTTCACTCCCACTCTACAGGTTCCAGTGGCTGTAGCTTTTTCTTTGGACAGGCTATGTTGCACACACTTTCATAGCTTCGTTTGCATTTGGAGAATTTGCCATGGTAACAGATGCATAGACAGCAAAGGAGGGGGGGTGGAAAAGAGAAAAGAAAAAAGAAAGAGAGAAGAACAAGCGCAGTGGAAGTGACGGCTGCTGTCTACGGTAACGCTGGTGCCTATTTTTGCAGATAAAAAATAATCACAGGAGGATGGATATGTCGGCGGATTTAAAGCTTTTTCTTAGTACCTTTTGTTCCATGTTCTCAGGATGTAAGAAAAAAAGCACGCACTGACACTTTAAGTTACAGTCTGTACTCATATGATGTTACACCATGATATGAAAATCACAATCAATTAGAAAGTTAGAATGTTGTGCTTATTCACTGCAAATAATGACATGTCCATAGTGATATCATGCCGCATGCCATCTTCCATCCTGTACCAGCTGGGGATTCGGGATTACATTGTAGGAGGTTCAGAAATGTCTGACAGAAATGTCAAAATAACAGACTTAAAGTGGTAAGTAATTAAGGTTCAAGAAGTTGACACTGATATGATCACGGCATGTGCGTATTGTAGCGAATCGGGTGGACCGGCGTGGCGCATTAAATGGCATAACAATGAAACTCTTTTTGATGAATTCAACAGTTAAATGAAGGTAAAACAAGCTGTGATGTGTACACTAATCATCAACCAGCTTCAGCTGTGTAGACACATGTCATATGCACATGCCTCAATTTACATAACACACACTCATTTCTGTAGGTGTTAGGATAGTGAGCCAATAAAAGAAAAGCATTCACCAGGCTATAGTCACATTCAGTTAAAAAAAAAAAAAAGTAAACAGAAACAGAAAAAAACTGAATATCGAAAAAGAAAAAAAGAAACGTATAAAGATTTTCAATTATAATACAACTTGTTCTATTGGACTCGATTAAAGTTAAATGTAATTAAAGTCTTATTTATAAATACAGTTTACAGACTCATTAAAGACAATGTCCTAAAAAATCGAATGTACTGAAAGAAATAAAAGGGGAACCAAAACTAAAGATCTCCATAATGAACAAAAGTGCACCGGTCAAGTTTACAGGAAACTATATAACAATAAAATCAAAAACCTTTAATAATACCCAGGAACCGTTAAATATTCCCGGTGTATGCTTCGCTTACACAGAGCTCAGGCCGGAGCAGCTATACAGCATAATACTCACACAAATGACCCAATGAATTATTTACAAGTAAACATTTTATCTTGAGACTAACCAACTGTATATGATACCTTTAATTACTGATGACATTAATATTGATGTTGGTACTTTAACAGCAGTAAAACATACATATTATACTGAGACACACACACTCTGAATTAATTTGATCAAACAGCTATTTAAGCTGGCACGGTGGTGTAGTGGTTAGCTCCAGGGTTCGGGTTCGATTCCCGGCAAGGGTCGATTCCCGTCTCAGTGTGCATGTTCTCCCCATGCTTGGTGAGTTTCCTTGCAAAGTCCAAAGACCTGCAGGTTAGGCTAATTGGTGTTCCGTAGTGTGTGTACTGTATGTGTGTGTGTGCCCTGCGCTAGATTGGCACCGTGCGCTAGATTGGCACCCTGTCCAGAGTGTTCCTGCCCGTCTCCTGGGATAGGCTCCCCTGCGGCCCTGAATACAGGATAAAGCGGTATAGATGATGAGTCTATAGACGATGAGTAAGATATCTAAGCAATGCCACACTCAAGGTCATGCTGTTGTGCTGATATTCAGGTGGACAGATACTAATGGAAATTCATGTTATATTTTCACTTATTCCACTTTAGAACATCAGCTAGTTTCCCGGTTTCTGGGGTTGCCAAATCGTGTCAAATGGAAATCTAGTGCAGTGTATACTATAATCCCTTCTTCCATACACTAAGTAGTGCCATTGATCAGGGGTTGGGGAGGGATGTGAACAGAATGACACAGACAGTTCAGAGGGGATTTAGAATTACAGTACTTAGAAGCAGTTACTTAGGAAACAATGTGTTAAGATGTCATAACGTTATCAAATGTGTTTTATTGCTGAAAATGCTTCAGTGACTGGTTTGAAATGTGTGTTTTGGCAGGCAGCTACTCTCTCCCTTTTCCAGGACTGTGGACCCTAATGATCTACTTTCATCCCTGCTGCAACTGATGGTTGGCGTTAGAGCGTTAGTGTTAGAACTCCAGTGAGGCAGGGTGATACATACTGTACAGTTAAACATCCGAGTGCTTTTGTGCTCTAGGATCACCATTCATGGCTGCCTCTTCTCTTGTCCAATCAGATTACTCGGTCAGTACCAACTGTTGTATAATCTAAAATAATGTATATTCTCTTCCTTATTAATCATAGCAACAGTTGCCGATTATGAGATCATGGACCTCTGTGAGCTCTTACAGGCAAAAGGGGATGGATAGCGCTTACCTGCAAGTGTAATACCCCATCCCCCTGACTTTGCATGAGCAGCAGGTCGGATAAATTCACAGGTCAGAACAACACTTCCTGGCTAGTGGCAGTCATGAAAAAATCCCCAATATCTAAAATTTTCATTTTATTCCTGTGGATCTCGACTTTTGGGCAACCCTGTATAGGCAACCAAAACACGGGCCTGACCGGCAAAGTCCAGCATATGTCCAATTTACTATACTGAAGGTGTGGGTGTGTGTGTTTATGTTTATATTTTTGTAAGAAAGAGCATTCACATATGACTAATTTAACCCACAATGACTACAAAAGTCTACTGGGAACTTTCCCAAAGTTATTCCCAGGTATGACTGGTATGCTGGTTTTCCAGTGAGCTGCAGTTATTTACCCAGTACAGCACTTCCGTCCAGCCTTCCATGGTGATGCACTGGAACACAGTCAGCATAGCGAACAGGAAGTTGTCAAAGTTGGTGATGCCATTGTTGGGCCCTTGCCAGCCATCTCTACATACGCTGCCATTAACACTGCATGGACGTCCATTACCTGACAGATTGCAGGGGGTAGGCTCTTCTTCTGCTAGTGTACCTGCAGAAGAAGGAGAAGAATTCTTGCTAATGCAGAGATTCCAGAGATTGGATGCATTCATGATGCATTAGCAGAAATTGGTATTAGCATGCATGCAAGTCAGACTTTATTGCAATTTAAATGTAGTCACGAGGAATAGTTCCCCATTGCTGAAAGACTTTTTTGTCTCTCATGTTTGACAAGATTTTGCCTCTCATTCTCAGTCCAGTCCTCAGACCTGACCAGCTTCAGAAAATAGTTTTTTGTTAGTTAAGCCACACAGTGAGCTATGAGTCTTCAATTCTAAAAATATCTAACGTAAGACATGAAGGAAAAACAGGTGTAGATGATGACAGATGATCAGGCGGGTGATTCGTACTGTATACTGGTGATGCTAAACACTGAGTGGTTGGAACAAACAAGAGGGGAAATGAGGTTGCTGCTGAGGTTCTTACATAAACAACCTTTTTTTTAGATTGTAATAAACAATTATTTGCGAACAAAAATCATTAGTTAATATTTCTTTCATTTAATTTACATAATTTAATTTAACATTCATGCACAGATTTGCACACACACTGGGCATTTCTATTTGATTTTTGCACTTTGCACATTTATGGACATTGCATGTACACATTCATGCATATTTGCGCACTCCCCAGACATTTCATTTTAAATTCTACTTTAATTCCCACAACCGAAGTTTTCTATATTTTCTATATTTGTACAGCTACATTTTCTATATTTGTTTAGCTAAGGTGTTTTTTTATATATATTTAAAATTGTGTTCTTATTTTCTATAGCTAAAGTTTTTCTATATTTTATTTCTTATTTTATTCCATAATTTATTTCTTACAATATTATCATAATTGATCATCTTTTTTGAAGTCATGTGCGGTTGTATAAGCATTTCATTGTATATCCTACCGTGTATGACTGTGCGCGTGACAAATAAAATTTGAAATTTTATTTAATATGAAATGTGAAGTGTCTCAAGATTCTTGCACAGAACTGTAAGAATAAGAATGATCACAGAATAGGAGAGTATAATATTCCATACGGAAACTCACGTGTGCCATTCATGTAACAGGTGGCATGCATCTTCCCAATGAAGAGCTCCAGACCAATTATGGCATAGATGATGATAACGAAGAGCACGAGCAGAGCAATGTGCAGCAGAGGAACCATGGCTTTAATTATGGAGTTCAGCACAACCTGTAAACCTGGGACCAAACCACACTGTATTAGTAATAAAACAGCAAAGTCTTCGGTGACAAAAAGCTCAGATTTGTGATGTTATCATTTCAACTATGCAACAGTGTGATGCAATGCCAACCTTTAACTTACAGTGTTTTTCTGAAATAACTTTAGGTATATATAAGATAAAAAACATCTTGATACATCGTTTCTTCTTGACATTCCATACATGAAATGAAATATGTCAGAATGAACCACATTTGTATGATGAGAAGAAAATGCTTATTTTATCCAGCCCATTCTAAATGGATGATTATAGGATGATTCCCATTATTAAAACCAAATTATATATCACTTTTATACAGTGCATACAACACTGGCATAGGCGGAGTGTGATGAATATTTAAAATGTCATACTTCTAACCTAACAGCTCCTGCCATATGGCAACATTTTTTTATCATATTATAAATAATGCTGTTGTGACATTACTACAATACAACTATTGCTAAACAGTATTCATGCCTGTGAAGAATGATACATATGAGTGTAATGGACTGCATCTAGTAATAATGTCACCATTTTAGATTTTCTGTTTGACTTACTGGGCACTCCTGAGACAAGCCGGAGTGGTCGGAGCACACGGAATGCTCGCAGAGCTTTGACATCAAAGCCACCCGGCTTTCCTCCTGACTGGCCTGAATCTCCCTCTTTGGTCATCAGCTCCAGAACCACACTGAACAGCCTGTACACACATAGATAAAACATGGACTTGAATGGCTGGACTTTTAATAAAGTAACATAGCTACTCTGTAGATACCATCAAGGAATGTATAGTGAGGTCCTCCTATAAATCCTATTGCTGGTGATGATCAGTGATCATCTTATTCACATCTACTATTTGAAACCACAGGGATTCTATAGATTAGATATGAAAGATTTGCCTTAACATCCTGACCGTCCTGAACATCTGGCCACCCAACAGAAGATTTGATATGCAAATGCTCTTTTGTCTTTATATGATACTTTTATGCAAGAATTGTAAGAATCAGTTGACTTCTGTCCTAGTAATTACACTTAAGAGAATGTGCTGTTGTACTGAATATCAGCACAGCTGATGTGATGTGAATATCAGCTAACTTCCTGGGTTCAGTGGTTGAATCCCAAATAGCGTTAAATGGAAAACTAGTCGGCTAGGATGTACAATCTCTTGTTCCACATACCAAATAGTGCCCTTGATCACGGGTTTCACTGGGATTTGTGCTTCAACATTGTTTAACGGCTAATTAGCTGTGTAGCTCGTGTTATCAGTGAACAGAACAACACAGCCGAGTCAGAGGCAATTCAGAACATTATCAGACGGGTTTTATTGCTGAAAGTGCTTTCGTGACTGGTGTATATGTATGCTGGAAACCTCACGTAATTCACAATTGTTAAAACACCTGTGTCGTAAAGTCCCAGTGCTGTTATGATCTATATCAGCACTTATGAAATGCCTCTTATGTCCAATCAGCTTACTCGATCGCAACTAACAGCTGTTGTATAAATAGAAATAATATACTTTGTACCTTCTGAAATGACAAGGTGTAATTTATACTGCACAGTAGTGTGATCAAAAATATTGGCGCTCTTTCTATGGAAGCTATGAACTGCCGTGTCATAACTTTGACTAGGCACTGGCAATGCTTTGACAACCTTATGCAATGTCACAACATTTATTTCATTGAGGGTTACATTATCATTTTTGAGTGAGATCTTGTATTAATGATGTAATGTGATGTAATGAAGTGTGAAATAAGTCCATAAAGTCTTCTCCAGCACATCTCAAAGTGGGATGTGGGTTTGGGTTAAGTGGCCACTTGTGAAACTCTTCCACAATTCAAGCCCTGGAATATACTTGAATATTTTCCATCAGGGGAAGAAAAAGAATCTCTTAATGTGATACCCTGGTCATTCGGTACATTCATGTAGTCATAATATTTTCCAATCATTATAATATATTATCATTATATGATAAACCTCACTAATAGGCTGTTTTTTTTAATGGCCACACAGCTGTTCAGTCCAAATACTATAAGCTCTTGTGAAACTGAGTGTGGAAATGCTCTTAATTTTACTTTTAAACATAGCTATTAGCTATAGCTATTATTATTATTATTATTATAGCTTTTATATATACTGTAGCTGTGATTTCTACGGCTATTTTTTTTTTTTTTTACAAGTGTCTCCAATCACTCTGATTTTTCTTTTTCAACCACATTTCTTCCACAAAGTTTATGGTTTAGAATTGGTCTTTAAGCTTTTAATAACACATTAGGCATGTCTTAACTCAATTCCAATAAGAGAGGCCTGCAATTCGTTGGATGTGATTTCCTAAATGTTCTAGGCCTAGTTGGTATTACATCATCCGCTTGCTTTAATAAATATAATGATCATTTAAAACATGTATTTTTTGTTTGCTGTCTTAGTTGTCTTTGTTTTGTTAAATTCTGTTTGAAGATTAAAAAAAGTGTATCACACAAAAAAATACCTTTTCCACAGCACTGTATTTACATACTGTAGTTTTAGTTGAAGGTTTGGGCACAAGTTCGGATATGAAGTATTAAGTATTTTATATATTCTAGAACAATACTGTTTTGTTTTGGGTTTTTTTCCAAAACCCATCGAGCAAAATGATGAACCTGGCTCTCATGAGGACCTTCCAGGAAAGCAGGACCAAAACCTTACCTCTGCTGTAAGGGAGAAGATCATTTAGA
Organism: Clarias gariepinus; assembly: GCF_024256425.1. NCBI lineage: Eukaryota > Metazoa > Chordata > Actinopteri > Siluriformes > Clariidae > Clarias > Clarias gariepinus. The sequence continues at coordinate 25,489,105 of NC_071108.1, forward strand.
GTCACCAGCCTCAAACATCACCAATTAACAAACAGCATGACAATCCTTACAATGTAGAAAAGAATAAAACCAGGAAACCTTTGACTAGAAGTGTATATTAGCATCAGAAAAATCCTAAGCTTTTTTCTTTTCTTTTTTTTTTCTTTCTTTTTTTAACAATTTTAATTGTATCAGTAGAAGTCTTGGGCTATGGTTGCTCCAGAGCATGACACTTGATAAGATATTCTTAGCTTGCACAAGAGAGAAAACAGACTTAAATCATGGAGTGGGAGGCATCACTATGACAACCTGATGTTAGTGGCTTCAACAAAGAGGGTAGCAGCGTTATGCAGGTTTAATTAGGTTCTGCATTTAGAAACTCAATCGCCCCAGTATGAAGAACTTACAAATAAATTAATGGAGTAATTCCACATAGGATTACATGTAATACTTAAGAGTGGACAAATCAGTAGGACCACTACTGACAAGCTAACTTTACCGTTAACAAATAAAAAGCAAGAAAAAGTATATCCTATTGACTTATGCAAAGCAAAGTGAGTGTGTTTGAACATAATGTGCTTCGATGTGGTGTGAGGTGCCTCAATGTCTGCTTCATTACATATGTCATGTCGACAGATTATATATGATTATCGGAGTTACAGTAGAAGCATCTGACTGTGTGATGTGGAATGGAGCCTATTTACATGTTGAGAGAAAATGCAGATGGAAACCAGCCTCAATTAATATTTTTATGCAGGATGTGAGAAGAGAACATCATTTTTGAGCCAAAGAAAATAAATCACTAACAGCTTGGAGAGTTTTTTGGTGAGGTGGGAAACACCATGTGCTACATTAGAACATACATTATCACTTTATTTTTTGCTTAAAAAAAGGTTGCTAGGCAACCCAAACATGGGACTGGGCAGGACATGGGTAGACACCTAAAATAAGAGAAGGTATTATCTCTTCTGAATCATATTCATATATTATATACGTATTCTGGGTCGATACTGATGCAGGTTTTACATTTTTTATTTAGTGAATGGCCGATAGCGGACACAGATGTTATTTTTTGAAAAACATCAGCCATTGCCATTGGTTAATGACAACTGGGCAAACACCAGTCAATACTTATACAATGCCTGGCCAAAAACAAAGTTGCTCAAATCAGATTCCTGGGCTCAAATTGCGAAATAGTCTCTAAAATTTGGGAGTATGAGGAAACATTTTCACATCTGAACTATCCAACGTGTGTTCTTGTGTTATCATCAAAGCTAAATGGGACTGAAGGAAATCTTATGTGTATGCGACCTTTGTTTGGCCAGGATATGTATGCATGTATGTATGTATGTATGGATGTATGTATGTATGTATGTATGGATGGATGGATGGATGGATGGATGGATGGATGGATGGATGGATGGATGGATAGATAGATAGATAGATAGATAGATAGATAGATAGATAGATAGATAGATAGATAGATAGAAATGTGCCAATGGCTTTTTTTACTTCAATATTACTCTGGTCCAAAACATTTTTGTTTCCCAAAGTTCCGTATTCCAACACAAAATTTAATGTTACAGAAAAATACCCGTATGCCAGAAAAGAAAGCACAATATTATATAAGCAACCATAAAAAAAAGAAAAAGAAAAGAAGGCTGCTGGGGTTTGCATGCAAAAAAGGAAGCAGGTGCAACAGTACAAGTCCTCAGAAGAACTGCGGAGGTTCTGCAGGATGCTCATTAAAACTTAGTAGCTATAGTTTCCTTATAAAAATGCACACACTGTACCCGAGGGTCCAAAAAGCTTCATCATGCCACATATCGACTTTGTTTCATTAATAACAGCTTATTATTAATGACATTTTCTGGGCTTTATTGTCTTGTTGGTTTGTTTGTTTTGAAGGCATACTTGCTCTATAGCAGCTCCAAACTTTTACACAGTACTGTAGCCTATATAAACATCATAAGTGCATTCAAAGTTTTACCTACATCAAAGCGTTCACAAACGATTGACTTACCCTACTATGACTATAATGAAATCCAGCATGTTCCAGCCGTTTCGAACGTAGGAGTTCTGGTGCATTACCAGTCCGTAGGCTATTATCTTCAGAAACGTCTCAATAGTAAAAATGATCAGGAAGGCATATTCTACTGTCTCCTGTGAAGAGAGAAACACAGATGAAAAGATATGTGTTAGACCCATAACATAGTAATGTACAGTATGCAGGCGGATTTCAAACAAAACAAAGGACGAGACAAGTTAGTTCCTAATATCAATTGTGATGTTTTCATTACAGTTACTGTACTGTATATCTTCTGTTTTTTTCTATCCTCTCTTGACATTTGTAAAAAAAAAAAAAAAGTTACATAAACATCTTCTTAAAGTAAGCGTTGTCACATCACCTGGAATACACATCTGTCTATTTGACTAAATCAGTTTCTTTCCCACACAGCAAACATTTCCCACACAAATCCCTTCGTATGAGAAGTTACTTAGGAAAGGTGACGAACTAAAACAAGCATAATAATATGAACGAACTCTCAGAGCTTCAGAGCTGTTCGACGAAATGAATTCCCATCCTCTCATGACGCTGATTTGTGAATGTGGCAATGCTGCGGTATAAAGTTAGGGAAAATATTAGACCTTATTTGTATTCTTTGCTTAAGCTTTGACCCTGGTTTACCAGCAATACCACTACATGAACCTGATGACAAAAACTGGTATTAACAAGACAAGAAACAGCACGAGAATGGAAGACAGAGAGAGCTTTAACGACATCCTCGTAAAAAAAAAAAAAAAAAAAAAAACACAAAAATACCAGCTTTATCTGAGGGACTGGGGGTCATTAATGCACAGAGGGCAGGGAGTAATGTAGCCTGTAATCGAATGTATGGCTGCGACTGGAGCCCTGTGGCTTAAGAATAAAAATAGCCACAATGTGGTGTTAATCTCATCCGAACAATGAAAATCCAGCCATCACCACCCACATGTCATAGCCGTTACTCAGATTTCCTACACTTTTACTGTTCCAGTACTCTTTTTACTATGAATTATACATTTCGGGTATAAATAATGCATCGTTTATTATGCCTAAATATCCTGAGGCGAAGAATTTGTGAAATTTATTCAGGACTGAGATTCAAATAGAGGGTTCGTTGATTTTCTCTGTCACTCAGCAGCGAATAAAGATTGTCTTCAGGCCGGCCGACGGAACACTAGTATTTTGAAAATAGGAACTATACCAGTATAAGTGTCAGGAATGTTAGGAAATATGAATAGTATAATTATTATCTTTTTTATTGAACAGACAATGCACCCTAAACAAATACAATCATTGATATGAACAAGAGCAGAATATTCTTTTTTTCCAGAAAGCTTTATGTCATACACTTCTGTGTGGAACTTTAAAGAACCGGCATACTGAGGTCCAAAATAAAACCAAACCATGTGCTCAAGCAGTGGGGTTAAAAAAAAAATAAAAAAAATCAATGTCCATGTTCTTTTTGTAAAAGCATTATAAGGTTCCATTATGAAAAGATTCTGCTAAAGGACCCCAGTTTGACTCACAGCAGCACCACAAGTGTGTCCCAGCTTTATCGCAGACATTTCTATTTCTTTTGCTGCAATGTGACAAGCCCGAAAACCGAAAAATAAATCTAATATTCTTATTAGATGGCTGTTGTCAACTGTAGCCTAAATAGCACTTCATTTGGAGAATCACAGTTAGTTTGCTTACTCAGGCACATAAGACAGAAAATGGAAAGCTTGCCAAAGAGACTATTTCAGCAGTGTTGTAATAAAATGTTAAATTAATCCAGACTTTCTAACCAATCAGTCGTATAAAAAGAGCACTTTTCGCAAGACTTTATAAAAAGTTGTCACTGCCATCAACTATTATTAGGCATGTCTGTTATATGGAATGTCAAACACCTGAACACATTTTCAGGTATGGGAGATATAGCGAATGATGTTCTCCGTCTGAATTGATTCACCCTCAGTGTCCACTTTATTAGGAACAACTGCATGCCCACGCATTCCTCAAGTTATCTAACGTGGCAGCAGCATCATGCACCAACTTTTGCTGATACAGGACAGTAACTTGGTACAAGATGGGCTGTGTCAGTAATAACCCCTAGAGGGCGCACTACACCTGCAAACTGCTCCATGTCGATTCACAGTTTGGACCTACGTATTGATTCACCAGTCTTGAAGACCTACAGTTGTATTCCTTTAGGTTGGGTTTGGCAGAGTGACCTGGCCTTATCTTACGCCTGTATCAAGCCCAGACCAAGTCACTCTGCTAAGAACCAACCTATCCGAAAACACCTGTGAGACAAGACAAGACTGTGACCCATCAAGCAACAAACACCCATGTCAACCTAAAAGTCACCAAAAGTCAAAACGTGGAGTAGGCCACCCCAGAGGGTTATCCTTGACAGAGTGGTTTGAGCATTTTAGAAACTGCTGAGCTTCTGGGAATTTCGAATAATACAAGAGTTTTAAGAGTTGGCCCAAAATGGTTTTATACCATATAAAAATCATATTGTGCAGACTGTAACACCATACGGATGATGTATATCTAATGAAATATTCCAGACTTGGGTGAGTTGAAGTTTATAGTAACACAAGTATTCACTCTTTACAACCGTGATAAGCAAGAAAGCATCTCAGAAAGCACAACACATTAAACCCCCGTCATGGCTAGACAACAAGAGCAGAAAACCACTGCTATCAGGCAAGAATCTGACGCTATCATTGTTCTCCTAAAGACTCACCCAAACTGCATAGTTGAAGACTGGAGAAAGGGGGAAATCTTTTTTCATTTTAGTGCTTTTTATTTTAACCTTCCTAACCAGTTTTGGTGAGGTTGTACTGTATGTACCCTCAATAGATTCCTGTTCTGAGATGCTTGTCTACTCAAAACTATCTTTTCTGGTTGCTTGAAAATCCCAGAGGGTTCACAATTTCTAATGTACTCAACATTTCCATCGACACCAAAAACATGCCACAGTCAGAGATCGCCCTTTCCCATTCTAGAGTTTGATGTGAACATCTAGTGATGCTCTTGACCTGTAGCGTTGTGACTTTATGAACTGAGCAGATGTTCCAGATGAAATAAACGCTCAGTGTACTATTCTATTCTGAACAGAACACACTCTCATCTATATCATCACTTTCTCCATTTAATACAATAAGGGTCACTGTTTATTATCTTTACCCTTTGTTACGAGTGTTCATCAGGACATAACTGCAGGAAAAGAGTCGGAGTATAAGGTATGAATTGGATAGATTATAGCGTATAACCTTCTAAGCGCAAGGTGACCTACAGTCTGCCTTATCTGTCCTGTCGTAACAAATTTCACTTAGCCGTACGTAATCATAAAAACACTTATATACTGTTGTTAGTAGATGTCATGATTTATCTCTGCAGTGTAACCTTACACCAGAAGCTCAGTAATCTTTCACATATTAACCTTTTCATTTCAGCCCGTGACTCAACACACAGCATGGGGGGGGGGGGAGGGGGGGGGGCTAGAAAATGTATCATGCCACTCGTACAGATCTCAAAAAGACCGCACAGCTCCAACCTCGTCCTTTTGAGCGCGTTTTTAAGATTTCTCCGAGCCTCGTTATGTTCTCCGGGACAGAAAAAAAAGACCTTGAACACCAAACTAAAGCCCTGTCTGAGTCGCAACTACACAATGAAGTGGGGGAGAAAAATCCTCCGTTGTGTAATTCCCATGGTTGCCTGGGCAACCTGCTGTGTTCTGGCCATGGTTATAATGAACGAGGAGAAGCTTGTGTGTTTATTTATCTGAGCCGAACCCTGATTTATCTTCAGGAGCATTTCACAAGCATCGGGTTACTCGCAGACAGCTGTGCAAGCAACTTTATTTAGCAAGTACTCACTGGTTTGGATTATCTGGCTTATTATTATTCATTACTACTTTAGGTTATTTCAGTGCATTAAAGAAATTGTAAAGATGTTAATTAATACGTTAAATAATACGTTAAGTTACTTAAAAATTAATAAACAAATAATATTTCAAAAGAATATTTGCATGCTTGTAAAGAAAGCGATATATCACGAGACAGACCGGTTTTTAAATGGAAACAAAAAAAAAAAAACCCTAATGTAACAAAGTTAGAAGAACTCTGACCTTTCCTCCAGCACACTCAGTAAAACCTAACAGCTGTTTCACTTACAGTACTGTGCAAACCTATTGGGGAGAAAAAGCCATAGGAAAAGATGCTGTTGAAAACTGTTCTGCATAAAAGAAACTTCTATAAAGAGTAATGGAATTAACACAGTCGATATATAATGTACAAACCCTTAGCTTATAAATAATCAGTGGTGTTAGATCCAGATTTGTGCACTTTTATAGTAAAACAGCTGTTAGGTTTTACTGACTGTGCTGGAGAATATAATGAGTCCTTCAGCTAACTTTGTCACACTTGCTCTTTTCCTTTTTATGAGAAAACCCCAGAGCGTACTGTTCATAAGGTTTGTTGTTTCCATCTGAAAACTGGTCCGTTATATAATATCCTGCTTTCTTTACACACATGTAAATATCCTTCTGTAATGTTATTTATTTAGGAAAATAATAAATGGTTTTGTACATCTATAATGCAGACATGATAAACATGGTGTATATAACAACATTTGTACTACAGATAATATGATATATATATATATATATATATATATATATATAAGACTTTTTGCACAGTACTGTAAATTTCCTGATGTGTGTGTATTTTCTGATCTACTGCTTCTCACGATTATGCTGTATCATATGGAAGAAGTGTTTCTTCTGATCATGTCTGTTGTACAAAAGCTTGTCTTAAGCACAGCCACTGACAACCTTTATCAGTGAGCCTCAGAGTGAGTGTGTGTATGAGTGTGTGTGTGCGTGTGTGTGTGTGCGCGTGTGTGTGTGTGCATGAGCATAACAAGAGGTTGCACCATGACAGGTGTCAGCACTGTCTAACACTGATAACACAAAAATGTACATTCTCTCTCTCTCTCTCTCTCTCTCTCTCTCTCTCTCACTCACACACACACACACACACACAATCACTCTTTGCATTAGTGAAGTTAAATTACCCTATTTTCCTCGGTGTATAAACAGGTGACAGCAGAGGGCAGAATGTTGCGCGTGTGTGTGTGTGTGTGTGTGTATGTGTGTGTGTCAAAAAGAGACAGAAAAAGAGAGAGAGAGAGAGAGAGAGTGTGTGCTTAAAGGACGTATTATTATTTGAAAATAACACACATACAGTATGCACACACACTCAAATATCACGGTTCTATACTGAAGGGTTTTATAAAGTATATGCTATCTATATTTTTGTACTATAATCGATATATTGGTATGTAATCTTATAAACAGAACGGATTTCTGGTAAAACTCTGTCAAACCATCACATGTAAAAGTCCATTAAAGTCTTTGTAAGAGTAAAGCACCATAAATGTATGAGGGGCATTCGGGTCAAACTGGGACTTTTGTGGTCAAGTCACATTTACAGAAGACATCAAGCATAGTGGGGTGATGTGAGTCTTTGCTACATAAAACATTTAAATTCTGCAATCTGTTTAAAGAAGTTAAAGGCTGCAGTGTGCACTGCAGTCGTTTCCGTCAACAACCTGCACGTGGAACGTCTCTTTCCTAAAAAATCAATAGAAAACTCGCGGGAGAGACACATGTGTCTGTGGGAACTGTACACACAATCATTCTCGAACACCGCATGCACATTGTAGGACCTCTGCTGAAAGTTATCGTCACATCCCCCGTACAGTCCTGACTCCACCTCAAGCCAATTCCACACGTTTGGGCCATTAAAGCAGTTGTTGAGGAGGTCAGCGTTTCAGACATGAAGCACGGAGTACGATCATCTCTTTCTATAAAACTTTCAAGAAAACTTCCTACCTTGTTGATATCAAAGTGACACACTGTGTAGCAGGGAATTAAAAATGAGTCTTTACCCTTATACCTGTTCTGTTATTCTGCAAAATGTAAAAAAAAAAAAAAAAAGTCCTGGTTTGACTTGAACACCTTTTGTTTCAGCCAAAACAGTACAAATACTATTCTGCTATGTTTATAAATGAAACATGACATAATTAATTTTGCTCTCAGCACTGTAATTTTTGCAAATATTTTTTTATAAAGACTCCCCAGTATAAAATAGACAAATAGACGGTGAAGTGATATATACAGTATATACTGTTCAGCCATAACATTAAAGCCAGTAGCCTAATATCCATTAGGGCCCCTTTGAACATCAAAACAGTTTTGCTTCAGTAAGCCGTGGACTCCAGAAGATGTGCACTTGTATATGGAACCGCATCAGGGTAGATGCTATCAACGATGGACTGCGGTCAGCATGGACACCCTGACCTGTCTCCAGGTAGGCAATCCCATTCACTGTGTGTCCTTTCTCTCAGAACCTGCATTAACTTTTTCAATTTGTGCTACAGTAGCTTTTCTGCATGACTGGACCAGACATTTTAGCCTTCATTCCACACATACACCATAGAGCACCTGGGTACTGATGACCCCATCACTAGCTCAACAGTTTTTCTTCCTTCCTCACTTTTGGTAGGTACTAACCACTGCAAACCAGGAACACTTCCCCAAATAAGCTGCTGTTGTGAAGATGCTCTGACCCAGTCGTCTAGACATCACGACTTGGCTAGTGTCAGGGTCACTCAAATCCAACACATCAAATTCAAGAACCTACTGTTCACTTGCTGCCTTATACAGTATCACCCAAGCCCTTGACAGGCGAAACTGTAACAAAAGAATCAATGTTATTTATTTCACCTCTCAATATATATTATTATATACTGTATACTGTAATATATACTGTATACACACACATACAAGTTGGTGTGTGTTTTAAAGAATGCTGAAGAATTTAAAGCAAGGATTTAAAGCGTTCTCTTCCCACCGAAGACTAGCAAGCACATTAGAGAAAAAAGAACTTACATTTGATATTGAATATGATGACTGGGACACACTGTCCTAGGACTCCAGCCATCCAACTCGGAGCATTGCATCACCTGCGTATCATACCTCGCATAAAAATAAGATCGAGCCCACATGCTCCAGTCTCTGTCCTTGCAAGGTCACTCAGTGTATACAGATTTATACCTCTTATTTGTCTACTTGCTATATCACAAAGGTTTATTTATTACAATTTAAGATCATCAAGTCGTGATAATCCAAGACTGAAAATGTATACATTTATGCTGAAAATTGAAAGAATTTTCAAATTTGAAAGAATTGAAAGTGCATTCTTTCTGACAATTTCTGATTTTTTCTTCTTAAGTGTGACCTGCTAATTCATTTTTTTCGCAGAACTACAATTTAAAACTTATTTTTAAAATAAAACATTTTCATGTTCTCTAAAACATCACATTCCCTGTACAAGGTTACAGAATTTTCGGAAAGAGGGTTACTGTACAAATAAAATCCATTCATAAAAAGTGAACTAAACTAATTTAAAGTAATGTGACCTATAGACCATTATGCTGCTTTTCTGCTCCTATTCAGACAGATTATTAAAAGTTGTATGGTTTAATTTTCATCTGGTCTAATAACGGTGAGCTGGACGTGAGCTACAAAGCTAACTAGCTTCTAACGCAAGGCTGAACCCCAAATTCCCTCTCTAACCCGCAATCAAGGGAAATATATCCACTTATAATATATATATATATATATATATATAAATAAGTGGAAGTAAACCTAATGTGGTTTTCAAGACTGTTTAAAGAATTAAATAAAAATTACTTGAACCCATTAATTACAAAGCAATATTATACTCAAAGTTGTGCCATGCTGATATTCATCACAACGGCACTCCCTCTCATGTGATATTGCTTAAATATTAATCTTCTGGTGCTTAATATACACACATGCATGAAGAAGATACCCATCTCACCCCCCACCCAGCTCATTGCTCAGTTCTACCTAGACACTAAAATGGTGCATTTGGAGCAGGAGTGAAATAAAGGAAGTTTCTGGTATGAAAAAAAAAAGCTCAGAGCCTGTGTTAAATCTGTTAAAGAAATATAAAATACGGGACTTAAATGGCAGTTCGGATCAAGTGTCATGCTACTTTCTCGTGCTGCCACCTCGTGTGGAAAATGAGGTAGAGATCATAATGAATGTTAAACTAAAATACTTCTCAGAATATGAAATCTTGTGTTGTTTTTTTTATCAGGATAATTGAGACATGATATTCTGTCTCATGCCTACATGACTACAAACAGGGAAAAGTGCTAAATTAGCCCTGAGAATGCATAGAGAAAAAGGAATATTACATGCAGGGAAGGCAATGAAGGTGCACCCACACATCTGTTGCTAATTCTGTGTGAACGTGTGAAGAATGATGCAAGGAACTGTTAAAAGTGAAGCGTTCTCTCAGGCTTCCCTCACCAAATGACTGAGAATCCAACCGCAGTGGAAGTTCTATAATAAGAACTGAAATATATAAAATGATTCAATATCGCATTCTCATATACACCAGAAATCTGATTGGTCAGGATGTGTGGATTTATTTTCCATCACAGCAGCTCTAAGAATAGTGCTGGCTGCAAAACAAATGACAGAAATCCATCCCTTTATACACTCACCGGCCACTTCATTAGGTACACCCTGCTGGTACCGGGTTGGACCCCCTTTCCATTCCGAACTGACTGAGTTCTATAGATTCAGCAAGGTGCTAGAAACATTACTTAATGATTTAGGTCCATATTGAGAGAATATCACTCAGTTGCTGCAGATTATGTGGCTGCGAGTCCATGATGTGAAATACCCCAAAGGTGCTCTATTGGATAGAGATCTGGAGATTGTGGAGGCCATATGAGTTCAGTGATGTCACTGCACCATTGTTCAAGAACCCAGTTTGAGATGAGTTCAGCTTTGAGATATGGAATGTTATCCTACAGTGTGATCATAAAGGGGTGGACATGGTCAGCAACACTAAGTTGGTACTAAGTGGCCCAAAGTGTGGCGAGAAAAAATCCCCCACATCCTTACACCACCAACACTAGGCTGAACCGTCGATACGAGGCAGGATGGATCCATTCTTTTATGTTGCTTTTGCCAAATTCTGACTGTTGCAGCAGAAACCGAGATCCATCAAACCAGGTAACGGTTTGCAATCTTCTAATGTCCAATTGATGAGCTCATGCTTATGGTAGCTTTAGTTTCCTGTTCTTAACTGAGAGGAGTGGCACATGGTGTGGTCTTATTGTGATGTACTGTAGCTTTTCTGCTTCAAGATTGGATGTGTTAACTCTGTTGAGTTACTGTTGCCATTCTGTCAGTTCAAACCAGTCCAGCCATTCTCCTCTGATCTCTGGCATCAACAAGGCATTATCGCCCGCTCACTGAGTATGTTCTCTTTTTCAGACTATTCCTTTCATACCCTAGAGATGGTTGCGTGTGAAGATGCCATTGGATCAACAGTTCTCAAACCAGAAATACTCAGACCAGCCGTCTGGCACCAACAATCATGCCGTGATTCACCTTTCTTTCCTGATGTTTCAGCAGATCAGCTCGACTATGTAGACATGCCTACAATGCACTGGGTTGACTGGCTGGTTAGAACTTGGCAAGGTCATTACATAATTTTAACTTGGGATGTCCAAGACTCACGGTCATAGTCCAAAGCATGGGTTAATGCACAGGTAAGCAACATGACAAAGTGTGGTTAAGCTAGTAACTTGCAAGATAGGGATGAAAAGAAAAAAACTGAAATTAGTTAAATTACAGCAATAACTGATGGATGTGGTTCTCTTGTTCGTGTAAAGCTGTCATACCTCTCATAAATTCTTCAACATGGCTTCATAAAATATTGAAACAATGTGTATGCATGTGCTAGGGGGAGGTTTGGGGATGTGACGATCCGGGTTCAAGCCCCGCTGTGGGTGGGAAGGGTTTGTCAGGGAGGACAGCCGATGTAAAACCTGTGTCAAGTTGTGTGTGGATGGGATGGTCCGCTACAGGAACACTACGAAAGGAAGTAGTGTATGCATGTGCTATAAAGGCCTTGTTTATGTAGATAACCTTTAAATGATCAAAAGTTATGAAATGAAGAGTTAAAACCAAAATTTAGCAGAACACAGAGAAACATAAAACCACTGGTTGGTAAAAAATACATAATCTTAGAGTAATCTTAGAGAGGGTACAAACAGACAAACAATCAATAGGGACAAAACAGAGAATGTGAAATGTACCACGAGGGCATTTGTGGCAATAATGTACAGCTAATAAACAACCTCCTTTTGCACCTTCTTATTAATAATGTGCTTTTTTGTCTTATTAAGAAAAAATGAATTCAATAATTAGGTCTATAATTAACCAAAACCACTTGTTTCATTGACGTTTCACACCTATAAATGTATCTACGACATCTCGTCGTTTAATAATGCATGAAATGGAGCAGAGAGATGGAAAGAGGGGGAGTCAAAGATAAGGGAAAGAGAGAGGATGAAGCAAAAGAGTAGAAAGAAAAGAGGAGAAATGGGAGAAATGGACACAGTGGTGGATCACTTGCGTAACTTGTCGTGTCACACTTTTCTCGGAGTTCTTTATACAGGAGCCGACACCCAGACATCCTGACAGACAGAGTGCTTGTGAGAGTCTGCTGTTTCTCCAGTTATCCCTACATGTGTTTCTGTTCAAAAACACCCCAATCCACCGTTTAAGAATTCATGCAAACTCAGTGTGATTAGTTCTGGTCATTTGTACACAATCAGCGCCGCACAACACAGCGCGAAACATAGCAACCACACAAACAGTGAAACGTACTCTCACAAATGTCAGCCAATCTCATTAAATACGATCACCTACCGGCGATTTAACATTCAAGTCCCCCCACCTCCTGACTCCTTCAAAGCCTGAAGCTGCTTTTGAAACACACACACACACACACAAGCCTTTTCTTCTCTTCTTTTCTTCTGCTCTCCATTTCTTTTACGCATTCGAAGGCTGTGCAAGCATATGGTACAATTTAGTAAATCCTGCACTGGACAAAATGTCATCTTATGAACTGAAAATATATTGAATCTAGTCAAATTGATCAAATATTTATTATTATAATGAATAATAAATGAACAATAAACAATATATAAGATATATAAGCCTATTTCCAGACATATTTTACTACATTTTTAAGCATAAATTTTATTTTCTTGCTTTTTTCATTAATTTATTCATTCATTTTGTTTAAAAGTAAATACTTTTTTTTAAATAAAATTGTAAAATTATCAGGCCACGGATATGTATGAATAGTTAGGAGTGCACCACCTGTAGAATTTTAGAGAAACAGCAACATTTGATCACCTTGAATGAAAACATACTGTATATATACTAATAGTATATATATATATATATATATATATATATATATATATATATATACAGTACTGTGCAAAAGTCTTAGGCACCATATCATATGCTGTGCCAATTTTGTTATATATGTTTATCATGTTTGCACAATTATGTACAAAATCATTCAGTACTTCCATGTATAATTGAAAAATTAATAAATGAATAACATTACAGGAGAATATATGCATGGCTGTAAAAATATAAAAATATCTACTGTAGTAAAAGAGAGGCCAGTTTTCAGGTGGAAACAAAAAACCTAATGTACGCTCCGGGGATTTGCATAAAAATAGAAAGGAGCGAGTGTGACAAAGTTACCAGTTATTCCCCAGCAAGCTCAGTAAAACCTAACAGCTGTTTTCTTATAAAACTGTATATAATATTATATATTATAATTAGGGCTGCAACAACTAATCGATAAAATCGATAATTATCGATAATGAAATTCGTTGTCAACGAATGCCGTTATCGATTAGTTGGGCTGCTCACGTCACTGAGAAGCGCGACCCCAAGATGCACAAATATACACACAGCCGCTCGCGCAATGGCGGTTACAGAAGCGCAGGCAGGAAAAAGCGCGCGCCCCGAGTCCTCCAAGGTTTGATAGCAATTTACATTAAACGCCTCTAAGAAGACGGTAACCTGTACGCTATGCAAGACCGAGCTTACATGGCATGTCATGCACGAACACTTAAAGAGAAAACGTGTTGGTGTTACGGATAGCGAAACGTCTGCAGGGTCAGTAAAAACTGTATCTCTTCATCGTGTAAAAGTTGTATAGTTTAAGTGCTTTTAGTTTAAACTGTTTGCTAACTTCAGGACAGTCGCTCTAGATCTGTTCACGTGCTACTCGCTAGAATCACATTGCGCAATCACCTCATGAGCACTAGTGATTAGTTACATGGCGCTATTTTAGATCAGCTTAATTTACACGGTGTGAATAACAGTAGAATATTACATTTAGTGATTGTTGTGGTTTTCAGCGAATGCAAATAACAGTATATTTGTGACTATTAGCTTTTTGCATTTCTACAGTTTTTATAGTCCACTACAAAGTTAACTTGTAATTTACTGTGGTTTTACTTATGCATACATAGTTTTATTATACAAAATTACATTATTTTAGCTGTTTATATCTTATCAACTGAATATATCAGTGTATTTTTTTAACTATATATATATATATATATATATATATATATATATATATATATATATACTGTATATATTATATACTATATTTTATTTAAGGTTTAAAATGTCCAAATTAAACATTATTAACTCTATATGTGGCTTTTGCATTTTTTAAAGTTTATTTTTATACATAAATAATACCCTGATTTATGTTTTTTTTAATAGTTATAAGCGAAATATCAAATGAAAGAAGCGGTTAGGCTTTATCCGATTAATCGATTAATCGAAAATATAATCGCCCAACTAATCGATTATCAAAATAATCGTTAGTTGCAGCCCTAATTATAATAGTTTGAAGCAATGAGTTTTCACTTCAAACATTAACTGTTTATTTTATTGCTCTTTATAGAAGTTTCTTTTATGCAGAAATGTTTTCAAAAGCATCTTTTGCTTATGCCATACTTTTATATGTCCCCAAGACTTCTGCACAATAATATAAGAAAACAGCTGTTAGGTTTTACTGAGCATGCTGGAGAATATGAGTTCTTCTAGTAACTTTGTCACACTCGCTTCTTTATATTTTTATGCAAATCCCATTATTTATTTATTTTTAAGTTATATTTGGAAATACTGAATGATTTTGTACATAATTATGCAGACATGATAAACATATATAACAAAATTGGTACAGCATATAATATGGTGCCTAAGACTTTTGCACAGTACTGTATATAGTCAGCATAAAGAAAAGAGTGGACAATATACAGTATAGTGGATTTATTTACAGTAGATATCCTGCTCAATTTATCTAACTAGCAGAGGCCAGTTTTGCACACGTTTTCATTTTCATCTGCCAAGGCCAGGTGTAAATTAAGCAGCATGTGAGCAGTACAGCTTTGTGCCAGAGACACAGTTTCCCCACACAATAGAGCTGCTTTTAAACTACCGGTGTGTGTAAATTCCACAGTCAAGAATTTGTCTTCATCAGCAAGAACAATGCCCTCTACGTCTTTACTTGTTCTTTATTCAAACCCTGTGTCAGTGCACATAAAGGCACAGACACGCACTCAGATTCTACTTTAATAGGTACACCTGTACAAATGCAAATTCATGCAATTACCTAAACAGTCAACCATGTGACCGCAGCATCATGCAATACAATCATGAGGGGAAACGTCATCTTTTCTTAGTCCTATCCTCAACCATGCAGGTTCGATTAGCCAGTGTACAGATTTCTGTTCTTGTCTGACAGGAGTGTGGTTTTCTGCTCTTGTAACCTTCACACCTCAGGGGACTTAGTGGTTAGCACTGTCCCCTTGCAGCTTTAGATTTGATTCCCACCTCGGGTCTGTGTGCATGAGTTTTCTTGTTCTCCCCGTGCTTGGTGGGTTTCCTCCATGTACTCCGGTTCCCTTCCACAGTCGAAAGGCAGGCTGATTAGAATAATTGGTGTTCCCAAATGGCCCGTAGTGTGTGCATGAGCATGTGATTGTGTGCCTTGCAATGGATTGTCACCCCGTCCAAGTTGTACCCCACCTTGTGCCCTAAGTCCCCTAGGACAGGCACCCCGCCCCACGACCCTGTATACAGGATAAAGCAGTATAGATGATGAGTTAGTGACTGAGTCTTAAAATCTGTGTGATATAATTAATTGTTAGTTTGTCAATTAAAATAATTGTTTCAGGTTTTGATTCATTCCCTAATCAAAATTCCGTAAAAATACACGAGAGTTCTTCTTCTTCTTTAGATTTTATAGCATGTTGGTGCAATACCGCCACCTACTGGACTGGAGAGTGGAACATAGGACAGCCAGGGAATAAAACAATTTATTTAGTTCAAGTCATGACATTCAAATAATCATAAACACAAGCTACACAGGATTTAAATGTTTATTAGATATGTTTTGTAGCTTGTAATGGTCTAAAACAAATAAAATAATTGCTGCCTAAGGCAAACTATAGTACTATTGAATTAAAAATCACAACCAGAAATCTAATCGACCCGAGAGTCTACTTGGGATTCACCGGTCTAATCGTCTTTCTGTAACGTAAACCAGTCTATACAAATAAGTCAGATGTGCTGCACGTTGCATGTACCCACAACATCAAGTTGTGTTGTTCACATACCTGTATCATAATATACAAATTATAACAAACCTTAGTGTATATTAACTCTAAGTGAACTATGACTGATCTGAAGAAATCGTCACGCAACAATAACGATGTGCTGTCCATGTTAGTGATACACACCTCACTACCGACAAGCATTACCCACTCAAACTACAAATGCAATATCCTTGCAATTCAGTTATTTTTAGGACCTGTTTTTCCCAGAACGACTTGTATATTTACGGGTACTCTTCCTGGGACAATCTGGAAAATTACATACTGTAAAACTGCTGTCCTTCTTTTGCTATTTTACATGAACTGCCCACCCATGTGAACCACAATAAGATATTCTATCTATGTATTCGATTGAGCAGTGAGTATATGGACTCATTTATAAAAAATAATAATAATAATAATAAAGGAATAAAGCTCTGGCGGGTGGAGAAGTGAGGCAATGCACAGAGAGAGAGAGAGAGAAAGAGAGAGAGAGTCACATGTGGATGCGATGTAGAGGAAAGAGGGGGAAGGGGTGTAAATGAGAGATGTAGAAAGGGCGGAAGAGAGTCTGAATAAGTGAGAAAAAGAGATAATCCATCATGTCCTCCCTCCCTTCGTGCTTAAGGGCTTTACAGCAGGCAGTGTGAGGATAAAAGCAGCACCATCCCAGAGCTGTTCCTGCACTGCACACAGGCTCCAGCTGTATATATCTGTCCATGTGTGTGTGAATCTTATTCTTAATAAATGCTAAATATGACATGGCTGTGTTGCAGATCTCCTCATGATGTGTATAAACGGATGAAATGAAGATGTGAGTGTGTTTACATGTAAATAAAAACCGTTATGAAGGTTCTGTTAACATGCTGCTGCCATGGGATGTGTGATAAGGATCTGATGGGGGGGAAAAGGTGCAATAATTGCTTATCATTTCAAGACACCTTCTGATTATTTTAGGACCTGATTCAGTTAAACTTTCTCATTATTTAAATTTCTGCAGTTTTCATACATGCCCTCCAGACATATGAATGTGAGCTCCCGAAGTGACTTTCAGGCTTCGAAACCAGCACTGAAGATGGAAAATTAATTAACGTGCATTAACTCTCACTTTCCCCTTGAGGCAGAAACACCACGAATCACATATTCATTAATGAACGTTGAAAAGGACATCTTGTTTCATTCCTGTGAAAGACACGAAAGTCGATTGTGCCCGTTAGTGAATCTACACGCATGTTATTTGCAGGTGTTATTAAGCTGATTCATAAAGGGAACATTAATTATCGGAAAAAATGAAAAAAATTAAAGAAAAGAACAAAATTTGAGGCTTTTGGGCACTAAGTTACAAAAGGTTTATTCATGCGTAAAAGCACAGTACACTACAAGAGCTCCTGAGTACGAGACTCACTCATGTGAAACTTGACAGTTCAGCTGCAAATCATATACAGTAACTGCCGATAGGCCACTGCACATTTATATATGGATTACACTGTTCAAATGACACGCATACTGTACATGATGTCTAATAAATATTTTGTGAAACATAGTTGTTTCATATTAATGCCGTTGCATGAAGAAACATTAGATTTCAAAGAAATACAAATTACTAGGGTGCAAGGATCGCAAAACTCATTGTAAAGATCATATTATGTATGGATTTTGGCCATGCATCAGCTCATTTTCCAGATCAGCAAAACAAATATTATTTTGCTTTGCATTTATTAATAAACTTTTACAATTTCTATCTATCTATCTATCTATCTATCTATCTATCTATAATA